>NW_026892708.1:1657500-1660000 GCF_033815535.1 Pezoporus flaviventris | reverse complement strand
AGCCGAGAACAAGCTTCGGAGAGGTTGCACTCAAATGGACTTTTAAGTATGAAAGAGAGGAGCGACAGCAATGATGGTGACACCGTTGCAAAGCTGACTGTGTGCTGAAGATGCCCAGCACATGCTTTCCCTCCTGGCTCTTCGGCTCTGGGAGCAGAGGCCAGACGTTCGTGCTCTAATCGCTGTGCTACTTGGCAGCTCAGAGCAAGCTCCGTAGAGGTTGCATTCGAGTGGACTTTTAGGTATGAAAGCGAGGAGCGACAGCAATGATGGTGACACCGTTGCAAAGCTAACTGTGTGCTGAAGATGCCCACCACATGCTTTCCCTCCTGGCTCTTCGACTGTGGGAGCAGACGGCAACCGTTCGTGCTCTACTCACTGTGCTGCTGGGCAGCCGAGAGCAAGCTCCGAAGAGATTGCATTCAAATGGACCTTTAGGTATGAAAGCGAGGAGCGACAGCAATGATGGTGACACCGTTGCAAAGCTGACTGTGTGCTGAAGATGCCCAGCACATGCTTTCCCTCCTGGCTCTTCGGCTCTGAAAGCAGAGGACAGACATTCGTGCTGTACTGACTGTGCTGCTCGGAAGCCAAGAGCAACGAGCAGAGAAGCTGGATTCAAATGAACTTCTCGGTATGAAAGTGAGGAGCGACAGCAATGATGGAGGCACTGTTGCAAAGCTGACTGTGTGCTGAAGATTCAGAGCACCAGCTTTCCCTCCTGGCTCTTCGATTGTGGGAGCAGAAGACAACTGTTCGTTCTCTACTCACTGTGCTGCTGGGCAGCCGAGAGCAAGCTCCGAAGAGGGTGCACTCAAATGGACCTTTAGGTATGACACTGAGGAGCGACAGCAATGATGGTGACACCGTTGCAAAGCTGACTGTGTGCTGAAGATGCCCAGCACATGCTTTCCCTCCTGGCTCTTCGGATCTGGGAGCAGAAGCCAGACGTTCGTGCACTAATCGTTCTGCCCCTGGGCAGAACGATAACAAGCTTCGGAGAAGTTGCACTCAAATGGACTTTTAAGTATGAAATCGAAGAGCGACAGCAATGATGGTGACACCGTTGCAAAGCTGACTGTGTGCTGAAGATGCCCAGCACATGCTTTCCCTCCTGTCTCTTCGGCTCTGGGAGCAGAGGCCAGACGTTCGTGCTCTACTGACTGTGCTGCTGGGCAGCCAAGAGCAACGAGCAGAGAAGTTGGATTCAAATGAACATCTCGGTATGAAAGTGAGGAGCGACAGCAATGATGGAGGCACTGTTGCAAAGCTGACTGTGTGCAGAAGATTCAGAGCACCAGCTTTCCCTCCTGGCTCTTCGATTGTGGGAGCAGACGGCAACTGTTCGTGCTCTACTCACTGTGCTGCTGGGCAGCCGAGAGCAAGCTCCGAAGAGGGTGCATTCAAATGGACCTTTAGGTATGAAAGCGAGGAGCGACAGCAATGATGGTGACACCGTTTCAAAGCTGACTGTGTGCTGAAGATGCCCAGCACATGCTTTCCCTCCTGGCTCCTCCACTGTGCTAGCAGACGGCAAACGTTCGTGCTCTACTCACTGTGCTGCTGGGCAGCCAAGAGCAAGCTCCGAAGAGGGTGCATTCAAATGGACCTTTAGGTATGAAAGCGAGGAGCGACAGCAATGATGGTGACACCGTTGCAAAGCTGACTGTGTGCTGAAGATGCCCAGCACATGCTTTCCCTCCCGGCTCTTCGAATCTGGGAGCAGAACCCAGTAGTTCGTGCACTAATCGCTGTGCTACTGGGCAGCTGAGAAGCAGCTTTGGAGAGGTTGCATTCAAATGTACTTTTAGGTATGAAACCGAGGAGTGACAGCAATAATGGTGACAGCATTGCAAAGCTGACTGTGTGCTGAAGATGCCCAGCACATGCTTTCCCTCCTGGCTCTTCGGATCTGGGAGCTGAAGCCAGACGTTCGTGCACTAATCGTTCTGCACCTGGGCAGCCGAGAACAAGCTTTGGAGAGGTTGCACTCAAATGGACTTTTAAGTATGAAATCGAAGAGCGACAGCAATGATGGTGACACCGTTGCAAAGCTGACTGTGTGCTGAAGATGCCCAGCACATGCTTTCCCTCCTGGCTCTTCGGCTCTGGGAGCAGAGGCCAGACGTTCGTGCTCTACTGACTGTGCTGCTGGGCAGCCAAGAGCAACGAGCAGAGAAGTTGGATTCAAATGAACTTCTCGGTATGAAAGTGAGGAGCGACAGCAATGATGGAGGCACTGTTGCAAAGCTGACTGTGTGCAGAAGATTCAGAGCACCAGCATTCCCTCCTGGCTCTTCGTTTGTGGGAGCAGACGGCAACAGTTCGTGCTCTACTCACTGTGCTGCTGGACAGCCGAGAGCAAGCTCCGAAGAGGGTGCATTCAAATGGACCTTTAGGTATGACACCGAGGAGCGACAGCAATGATGGTGACATCGTTGCAAAGCTGACTGTGTGCTGAAGATGCCCAGCACATGCTTTCCCTCCTGGCTCTTCGGCT
>NW_026892708.1:1630000-1652500 GCF_033815535.1 Pezoporus flaviventris | reverse complement strand
CCTAACCCTAAACCTAACCATAACCCTAACCCTATCCCTAACCCCTAAACCTAACCCTACCCCTAACCCTAACCCTAACCCTAAACCTAACCCTAACCCTAACCCTAACCCCTAACCCTAACCCCTAACGCTAACCCTAACCCTAACCCTAACCCTAACCCTAAGCTTTCCCCAGCTTTCCCTCCTGGCTCTTCGATTGTGGGAGCAGACGGCAACTGTTCGTGCTCTACTCACTGTGCAGCTGGGCAGCCGAGAGCAAGCTCCGAAGAGGGTGCATTCAAATGGACCTTTAGGTATGAAAGCGAGGAGTGACAGCAATGATGGTGACACCGTTGCAAAGCTGACTGTGTGCTGAAGATGCCCAGCACATGCTTTCCCTCCTGGCTCTTCGGATCTGGGAGCAGAAGCCAGACGTTCGTGCACTAATCGTTCAGCCCCTGGGCAGCCGAGAACAAGCTTCGGAGAGGTTGCACTCAAATGGACTTTTAAGTATGAAAGAGAGGAGCGACAGCAATGATGGTGACACCGTTGCAAAGCTGACTGTGTGCTGAAGATGCCCAGCACATGCTTTCCCTCCTGGCTCTTCGGCTCTGGGAGCAGAGGCCAGACGTTCGTGCTCTAATCGCTGTGCTACTTGGCAGCTCAGAGCAAGCTCCGTAGAGGTTGCATTCGAGTGGACTTTTAGGTATGAAAGCGAGGAGCGACAGCAATGATGGTGACACCGTTGCAAAGCTAACTGTGTGCTGAAGATGCCCACCACATGCTTTCCCTCCTGGCTCTTCGACTGTGGGAGCAGACGGCAACCGTTCGTGCTCTACTCACTGTGCTGCTGGGCAGCCGAGAGCAAGCTCCGAAGAGATTGCATTCAAATGGACCTTTAGGTATGAAAGCGAGGAGCGACAGCAATGATGGTGACACCGTTGCAAAGCTGACTGTGTGCTGAAGATGCCCAGCACATGCTTTCCCTCCTGGCTCTTCGGCTCTGAAAGCAGAGGACAGACATTCGTGCTGTACTGACTGTGCTGCTCGGAAGCCAAGAGCAACGAGCAGAGAAGCTGGATTCAAATGAACTTCTCGGTATGAAAGTGAGGAGCGACAGCAATGATGGAGGCACTGTTGCAAAGCTGACTGTGTGCTGAAGATTCAGAGCACCAGCTTTCCCTCCTGGCTCTTCGATTGTGGGAGCAGAAGACAACTGTTCGTTCTCTACTCACTGTGCTGCTGGGCAGCCGAGAGCAAGCTCCGAAGAGGGTGCACTCAAATGGACCTTTAGGTATGACACTGAGGAGCGACAGCAATGATGGTGACACCGTTGCAAAGCTGACTGTGTGCTGAAGATGCCCAGCACATGCTTTCCCTCCTGGCTCTTCGGATCTGGGAGCAGAAGCCAGACGTTCGTGCACTAATCGTTCTGCCCCTGGGCAGAACGATAACAAGCTTCGGAGAAGTTGCACTCAAATGGACTTTTAAGTATGAAATCGAAGAGCGACAGCAATGATGGTGACACCGTTGCAAAGCTGACTGTGTGCTGAAGATGCCCAGCACATGCTTTCCCTCCTGTCTCTTCGGCTCTGGGAGCAGAGGCCAGACGTTCGTGCTCTACTGACTGTGCTGCTGGGCAGCCAAGAGCAACGAGCAGAGAAGTTGGATTCAAATGAACATCTCGGTATGAAAGTGAGGAGCGACAGCAATGATGGAGGCACTGTTGCAAAGCTGACTGTGTGCAGAAGATTCAGAGCACCAGCTTTCCCTCCTGGCTCTTCGATTGTGGGAGCAGACGGCAACTGTTCGTGCTCTACTCACTGTGCTGCTGGGCAGCCGAGAGCAAGCTCCGAAGAGGGTGCATTCAAATGGACCTTTAGGTATGAAAGCGAGGAGCGACAGCAATGATGGTGACACCGTTTCAAAGCTGACTGTGTGCTGAAGATGCCCAGCACATGCTTTCCCTCCTGGCTCCTCCACTGTGCTAGCAGACGGCAAACGTTCGTGCTCTACTCACTGTGCTGCTGGGCAGCCAAGAGCAAGCTCCGAAGAGGGTGCATTCAAATGGACCTTTAGGTATGAAAGCGAGGAGCGACAGCAATGATGGTGACACCGTTGCAAAGCTGACTGTGTGCTGAAGATGCCCAGCACATGCTTTCCCTCCCGGCTCTTCGAATCTGGGAGCAGAACCCAGTAGTTCGTGCACTAATCGCTGTGCTACTGGGCAGCTGAGAAGCAGCTTTGGAGAGGTTGCATTCAAATGTACTTTTAGGTATGAAACCGAGGAGTGACAGCAATAATGGTGACAGCATTGCAAAGCTGACTGTGTGCTGAAGATGCCCAGCACATGCTTTCCCTCCTGGCTCTTCGGATCTGGGAGCTGAAGCCAGACGTTCGTGCACTAATCGTTCTGCACCTGGGCAGCCGAGAACAAGCTTTGGAGAGGTTGCACTCAAATGGACTTTTAAGTATGAAATCGAAGAGCGACAGCAATGATGGTGACACCGTTGCAAAGCTGACTGTGTGCTGAAGATGCCCAGCACATGCTTTCCCTCCTGGCTCTTCGGCTCTGGGAGCAGAGGACAGACGTTCGTGCTCTACTGACTGTGCTGCTGGGCAGCCAAGAGCAACGAGCAGAGAAGTTGGATTCAAATGAACTTCTCGGTATGAAAGTGAGGAGCGACAGCAATGATGGAGGCACTGTTGCAAAGCTGACTGTGTGCAGAAGATTCAGAGCACCAGCATTCCCTCCTGGCTCTTCGTTTGTGGGAGCAGACGGCAACAGTTCGTGCTCTACTCACTGTGCTGCTGGACAGCCGAGAGCAAGCTCCGAAGAGGGTGCATTCAAATGGACCTTTAGGTATGACACCGAGGAGCGACAGCAATGATGGTGACATCGTTGCAAAGCTGACTGTGTGCTGAAGATGCCCAGCACATGCTTTCCCTCCTGGCTCTTCGGCTCTGGGAGCAGAGGCCAGATGTTCTTGCACTAATCGCTGTGCTACTGGGCAGCTGAGAAGCAGCTTTGGAGAGGTTGCATTCAAATGTACTTTTAGGTATGAAACCGAGGAGTGACAGCAATAATGGTGACAGCATTGCAAAGCTGACTGTGTGCTGAAGATGCCCAGCACATGCTTTCCCTCCTGGCTCTTCAACTGTGGGAGCATACGGCAACCCTAACCCTAACCCTAACCCTAACCCTAACCCTAACCAAACCCTAACACTAACCCTAACCCTAACCCTACCCCTAACCCTAACCCTACCCCTAACCCTAACCATAACCCTAACCCTAACCCTAACCCCTAACCCTAACCCTAACCCTAACCCCTAACCCTAACCCTAACCCTAACCCCTAACCCTAACCCCTAACCCTAACCCTAACCTTAACCCTCACCCTAACCCTAACCCTAAGCTTTCACCAGCTTTCCCTCCTGGCTCTTCGATTGTGGGAGCAGACGGCAACTGTTCGTGCTCTACTCACTGTGCAGCTGGGCAGCCGAGAGCAAGCTCCGAAGAGGGTGCATTCAAATGGACCTTTAGGTATGAAAGCGAGGAGCGACAGCAATGATGGTGACACCGTTGCAAAGCTGACTGTGTGCTGAAGATGCCCAGCACATGCTTTCCCTCCTGGCTCTTCGACTGTGGGAGCAGACGGCAACCCTAACCCTAACCCTAACCCTAACCCTAACCCAACGCTAACCCTAACCCTAACCCTAACCCTACCCCTAACCCTAACCCTAACCCTAAACCTAACCATAACCCTAACCCTATCCCTAACCACTAACCCTAACCCTAACCCTAACCCTAACCCTAACCCTAACCCCTAACCATAACCCTAACCCTAACCCTAACCCTAACCCTAGGCTTTCACCAGCTTCCCCTCCTGGCTCTTCGATTGTGGGAGCAGACGGCAACTGTTCGTGCTCTACTCACTGTGCAGCTGGGCAGCTGAGAGCAAGCTCCGAAGAGGGTGCATTCAAATGGACCTTTAGGTATGAAAGCGAGGAGCGACAGCAATGATGGTGACACCGTTGCAAAGCTGACTGTGTGCTGAAGATGCGCAGCACATGCTTTCCCTCCCGGCTCTTCGAATCTGGGAGCAGAAGCCAGAAGTTCGTGCACTAATCATTCTGCCCCTGGACAGCCGAGAACAAGCTTCGGAGAGGTTGCACTCAAATGGACTTTTAAGTATGAAACCGAGGAGCGACAGCAATGATGGTGACACCGTTGCAAAGCTGACTGTGTGCTGAAGATGCCCAGCACATGCTTTCCGTCCTGGCTCTTCGGCTCTGGGAGCAGAAGCCAGACGTTCGTGCACTAATCATTCTGCCCCTGGACAGCCGAGAACAAGCTTCGGAGAGGTTGCACTCAAATGGACTTTTAAGTATGAAAGCGAGGAGCGACAGCAATGATGGTGACACCGTTGCAAAGCTGACTGTGTGCTGAAGATGCCCAGCACATGCTTTCCCTCCTGGCTCTTCGGCTCTGGGAGCAGAGGCCAGACGTTCATGCTCTAATCGCTGTGCTACTTGGCAGCTCAGAGCAAGCTCCGTAGAGGTTGCATTCGAGTGGACTTTTAGGTATGAAAGCGAGGAGCGACAGCAATGATGGTGACACCGTTGCAAAGCTAACTGTGTGCTGAAGATGCACAGCACATGCTTTCCCTCCTGGCTCTTCGACTGTGGGAGCAGACGGCAACCGTTCGTGCTCTACTCACTGTGCTGCTGGGCAGCCGAGAGCAAGCTCCGAAGAGGGTGCATTCAAATGGACCTTTAGGTATGAAAGCGAGGAGCGACAGCAATGATGGTGACACTGTTGCAAAGCTGACTGTGTGCTGAAGATGCCCAGCACATGCTTTCCCTCCTGGCTCTTCGACTGCGGGAGCAGACGACAACCGTTCGTGCTCTACTCACTGTGCTGCTGGGCAGCCGAGAGCAAGCTCCGAAGAGGGTGCATTGAAATGGACCTTTAGGTATGAAAGCGAGGAGCGACAGCAATGATGGTGACACTGTTGCAAATCTGACTGTGTGCTGAAGATGCCCAGCACATGCTTTCCCTCCTGGCTCCTCCACTGTGCTAGCAGACGGCAAACGTTTGTGCTCTACTCACTGTGCTGCTGGGCAGCCAAGAGCAAGCTCCGAAGAGGGTGCATTCAAATGGACCTTTAGGTATGAAAGCGAGGAGCGACAGCAATGATGGTGACACCGTTGCAAAGCTGACTGTGTGCTGAAGATGCCCAGCACATGCTTTCCCTCCCAGCTCTTCGAATCTTAGAGCAGAAGCCAGAAGTTCGTGCACTAATCGCTGTGCTACTGGGCAGCTGAGAAGCAGCTTTGGAGAGGTTGCATTCAAATGTACTTTTAGGTATGAAACAGAGGAGTGACAGCAATAATGGTGACAGCATTGCAAAGCTGACTGTGTGCTGAAGATGCCCAGCACATGCTTTCCCTCCTGGCTCTTCGACTGTGGGAGCAGACGGCAACCCTAACCCTAACCCTAACCCTAACCCTAACCCAACCCTAACCCTAACCCTAACCCTAACCCTACCCCTAACCCTAACCCTAACCCTAAACCTAACCATAACCCTAACCCTATCCCTAACCCCTAACCCTAACCCTAACCCTAACCCTAACCCCTAACCCTAACCCCTAACCCTAACCCTAACCCTAACCCTAACCCTAACCCTAAACCTAAGCTTTCACCAGCTTTCCCTCCTGGCTCTTCGATTGTGGGAGCAGACGGCAACTGTTCGTGCTCTACTCACTGTGCAGCTGGGCAGCTGAGAGCAAGCTCCGAAGAGGGTGCATTCAAATGGACCTTTAGGTATGAAAGCGAGGAGCGACAGCAATGATGGTGACACCGTTGCAAAGCTGACTGTGTGCTGAAGATGCCCAGCACATGCTTTCCCTCCCGGCTCTTCGAATCTGGGAGCAGAAGCCAGAAGTTCGTGCACTAATCATTCTGCCCCTGGACAGCCGAGAACAAGCTTCGGAGAGGTTGCACTCAAATGGACTTTTAAGTATGAAACCGAGGAGTGACAGCAATGATGGTGACACCGTTGCAAAGCTGACTGTGTGCTGAAGATGCCCAGCACATGCTTTCCCTCCTGGCTCTTCGGCTCTGGGAGCAGAGGCCAGACGTTCGTGCTCTAATCGCTGTGCTACTTGGCAGCTCAGAGCAAGCTCCGTAGAGGTTGCATTCGAGTGGACTTTTAAGTATGAAACCGAGGAGCGACAGCAATGATGGTGACACCGTTGCAAAGCTAACTGTGTGCTGAAGATGCCCAGCACATGCTTTCCCTCCTGGCTCTTCGACTGTGGGAGCAGACGGCTACCGTGCTCTACTCACTGTGCTGCTGGGCAGCCGAGAGCAAGCTCCGAAGAGGGTGCATTCAAATGGACCTTTAGGTATGAAAGCGAGGAGCGACAGCAATGATGGTGACACTGTTGCAAAGCTGACTGTGTGCTGAAGATGCCCAGCACATGCTTTCCCTCCTGGCTCTTCGGCTCTGAGAGCAGAGGCCAGACGTTCGTGCTCTACTGACTGTGCTGCTGGGCAGCCAAGAGCAACGAGCAGAGAAGTTGGATTCAAATGAACATCTCGGTATGAAAGTGAGGAGCGACAGCAATGATGGAGGCACTGTTGCAAAGCTGACTGTGTGCAGAAGATTCAGAGCACCAGCTTTCCCTCCTGGCTCTTCGATTGTGGGAGCAGACGGCAACTGTTCGTGCTCTACTCACTGTGCTGCTGGGCAGCCGAGAGCAAGCTCCGAAGAGGGTGCATTGAAATGGACCTTTAGGTATGACACCGAGGAGCGACAGCAATGATGGTGACACCGTTGCAAAGCTGACTGTGTGCTGAAGATGTCCAGCACATATTTTCCATCCTGGCTCTTCGGCTCTAAGAGCAGAGGCCAGACGTTCAAGCACTAATCACTTTGCCCCTGGGCAGCCGAGAACAAGCTTTGGAGACGTTCCATTCAAATGGACTTTTACATATGAAACCGAGGAGCGACAGCAATGATGGTGACACCGTTGCAAAGCTGACTGTGTGCTGAAGATGCCCAGCACATGCTTTCCCTCTGGGCTCTTCGGCTCTGGGAGCAGAGGCCAGACGTTCAAGCTCTACTGACTGTGCTGCTGGGCAGCCAAGAGCAACGAGCAGAGAAGTTGGATTCAAATGAACTTCTAGGTATGAAAGTGAGGAGCGACAGCAATGATGGACGCAGTGGGTCAAAGCTGACTGTGTGCAGAAGATTCAGAGCACCAGCTTTCCGTCCTGGCTCTTCGACTGTGGGAGCAGACGGCAACTGTTCGTGCTCTACTCACTGTGCAGCTGGGCAGCCGAGAGCAAGCTCCGAAGAGGGTGCATTCAAATGGACCTTTAGGTATGACACAGAGGAGCAACAGCAATGATGGTGACACCGTTGCAAAGCTGACTGTGTGCTGAAGATTCCCAGCACATGCTTTCCCTCCTGGCTCTTCGGCTCTGGCAGCAGACGGCAACCGTTCGTGCTCTACTCACTGTGCAGCTGGGCAGCCGAGAGCAAGCTCCGAAGAGGGTGCATTCAAATGGACCTTTAGGTATGAAAGCGAGGAGCGACAGCAATGATGGTGACACCGTTGCAAAGCTGACTGTGTGCTGAAGATGCCCAGCACATGCTTTCCCTCCTGGCTCTTCGGATCTGGGAGCAGAAGCCAGACGTTCGTGCACTAATCGTTCTGCCCCTGGGCAGCCGAGAAGAAGCTTCGGAGAGGTTGCACTCAAATGGCCTTTTAAGTATGAAACCGAGGAGCGACAGCAATGATGGTGACACCGTTGCAAAGCTGACTGTGTGCTGAAGATGCCCAGCACATGCTTTCCCTCCTGGCTCTTCGACTGTGGGAGCAGACGGCAACCCTAACCCTAACCCTAACCCTAACCCTAACCCAACGCTAACCCTAACCCTAACCCTAACCCTACCCCTAACCCTAACCCTAACCCTAAACCTAACCATAACCCTAACCCTATCCCTAACCACTAACCCTAACCCTAACCCTAACCCTAACCCTAACCCTAACCCCTAACCCTAACCCTAACCCTAACCCTAACCCTAACCCTAGGCTTTCACCAGCTTCCCCTCCTGGCTCTTCGATTGTGGGAGCAGACGGCAACTGTTCGTGCTCTACTCACTGTGCAGCTGGGCAGCTGAGAGCAAGCTCCGAAGAGGGTGCATTCAAATGGACCTTTAGGTATGAAAGCGAGGAGCGACAGCAATGATGGTGACACCGTTGCAAAGCTGACTGTGTGCTGAAGATGCGCAGCACATGCTTTCCCTCCCGGCTCTTCGAATCTGGGAGCAGAAGCCAGAAGTTCGTGCACTAATCATTCTGCCCCTGGACAGCCGAGAACAAGCTTCGGAGAGGTTGCACTCAAATGGACTTTTAAGTATGAAACCGAGGAGCGACAGCAATGATGGTGACACCGTTGCAAAGCTGACTGTGTGCTGAAGATGCCCAGCACATGCTTTCCGTCCTGGCTCTTCGGCTCTGGGAGCAGAAGCCAGACGTTCGTGCACTAATCATTCTGCCCCTGGACAGCCGAGAACAAGCTTCGGAGAGGTTGCACTCAAATGGACTTTTAAGTATGAAAGCGAGGAGCGACAGCAATGATGGTGACACCGTTGCAAAGCTGACTGTGTGCTGAAGATGCCCAGCACATGCTTTCCCTCCTGGCTCTTCGGCTCTGGGAGCAGAGGCCAGACGTTCATGCTCTAATCGCTGTGCTACTTGGCAGCTCAGAGCAAGCTCCGTAGAGGTTGCATTCGAGTGGACTTTTAGGTATGAAAGCGAGGAGCGACAGCAATGATGGTGACACCGTTGCAAAGCTAACTGTGTGCTGAAGATGCACAGCACATGCTTTCCCTCCTGGCTCTTCGACTGTGGGAGCAGACGGCAACCGTTCGTGCTCTACTCACTGTGCTGCTGGGCAGCCGAGAGCAAGCTCCGAAGAGGGTGCATTCAAATGGACCTTTAGGTATGAAAGCGAGGAGCGACAGCAATGATGGTGACACTGTTGCAAAGCTGACTGTGTGCTGAAGATGCCCAGCACATGCTTTCCCTCCTGGCTCTTCGACTGTGGGAGCAGACGACAACCGTTCGTGCTCTACTCACTGTGCTGCTGGGCAGCCGAGAGCAAGCTCCGAAGAGGGTGCATTGAAATGGACCTTTAGGTATGAAAGCGAGGAGCAACAGCAATGATGGTGACACTGTTGCAAATCTGACTGTGTGCTGAAGATGCCCAGCACATGCTTTCCCTCCTGGCTCCTCCACTGTGCTAGCAGACGGCAAACGTTTGTGCTCTACTCACTGTGCTGCTGGGCAGCCAAGAGCAAGCTCCGAAGAGGGTGCATTCAAATGGACCTTTAGGTATGAAAGCGAGGAGCGACAGCAATGATGGTGACACCGTTGCAAAGCTGACTGTGTGCTGAAGATGCCCAGCACATGCTTTCCCTCCCAGCTCTTCGAATCTTAGAGCAGAAGCCAGAAGTTCGTGCACTAATCGCTGTGCTACTGGGCAGCTGAGAAGCAGCTTTGGAGAGGGTGCATTCAAATGTACTTTTAGGTATGAAACAGAGGAGTGACAGCAATAATGGTGACAGCATTGCAAAGCTGACTGTGTGCTGAAGATGCCCAGCACATGCTTTCCCTCCTGGCTCTTCGACTGTGGGAGCAGACGGCAACCCTAACCCTAACCCTAACCCTAACCCTAACCCAACCCTAACCCTAACCCTAACCCTAACCCTACCCCTAACCCTAACCCTAACCCTAAACCTAACCATAACCCTAACCCTATCCCTAACCCCTAACCCTAACCCTAACCCTAACCCTAACCCCTAACCCTAACCCCTAACCCTAACCCTAACCCTAACCCTAACCCTAACCCTAAACCTAAGCTTTCACCAGCTTTCCCTCCTGGCTCTTCGATTGTGGGAGCAGACGGCAACTGTTCGTGCTCTACTCACTGTGCAGCTGGGCAGCTGAGAGCAAGCTCCGAAGAGGGTGCATTCAAATGGACCTTTAGGTATGAAAGCGAGGAACGACAGCAATGATGGTGACACCGTTGCAAAGCTGACTGTGTGCTGAAGATGCCCAGCACATGCTTTCCCTCCCGGCTCTTCGAATCTGGGAGCAGAAGCCAGAAGTTCGTGCACTAATCATTCTGCCCCTGGACAGCCGAGAACAAGCTTCGGAGAGGTTGCACTCAAATGGACTTTTAAGTATGAAACCGAGGAGTGACAGCAATGATGGTGACACCGTTGCAAAGCTAACTGTGTGCTGAAGATGCCCAGCACATGCTTTCCCTCCTGGCTCTTCGACTGTGGGAGCAGACGGCTACCGTGCTCTACTCACTGTGCTGCTGGGCAGCCGAGAGCAAGCTCCGAAGAGGGTGCATTCAAATGGACCTTTAGGTATGAAAGCGAGGAGCGACAGCAATGATGGTGACACTGTTGCAAAGCTGACTGTGTGCTGAAGATGCCCAGCACATGCTTTCCCTCCTGGCTCTTCGGCTCTGAGAGCAGAGGCCAGACGTTCGTGCTCTACTGACTGTGCTGCTGGGCAGCCAAGAGCAACGAGCAGAGAAGTTGGATTCAAATGAACATCTCGGTATGAAAGTGAGGAGCGACAGCAATGATGGAGGCACTGTTGCAAAGCTGACTGTGTGCAGAAGATTCAGAGCACCAGCTTTCCCTCCTGGCTCTTCGATTGTGGGAGCAGACGGCAACTGTTCGTGCTCTACTCACTGTGCTGCTGGGCAGCCGAGAGCAAGCTCCGAAGAGGGTGCATTGAAATGGACCTTTAGGTATGACACCGAGGAGCGACAGCAATGATGGTGACACCGTTGCAAAGCTGACTGTGTGCTGAAGATGTCCAGCACATGTTTTCCATCCTGGCTCTTCGGCTCTAAGAGCAGAGGCCAGACGTTCAAGCACTAATCACTTTGCCCCTGGGCAGCCGAGAACAAGCTTTGGAGACGTTCCATTCAAATGGACTTTTACATATGAAACCGAGGAGCGACAGCAATGATGGTGACACCGTTGCAAAGCTGACTGTGTGCTGAAGATGCCCAGCACATGCTTTCCCTCTGGGCTCTTCGGCTCTGGGAGCAGAGGCCAGACGTTCAAGCTCTACTGACTGTGCTGCTGGGCAGCCAAGAGCAACGAGCAGAGAAGTTGGATTCAAATGAACTTCTAGGTATGAAAGTGAGGAGCGACAGCAATGATGGACGCAGTGGGTCAAAGCTGACTGTGTGCAGAAGATTCAGAGCACCAGCTTTCCGTCCTGGCTCTTCGACTGTGGGAGCAGACGGCAACTGTTCGTGCTCTACTCACTGTGCAGCTGGGCAGCCGAGAGCAAGCTCCGAAGAGGGTGCATTCAAATGGACCTTTAGGTATGACACCGAGGAGCAACAGCAATGATGGTGACACCGTTGCAAAGCTGACTGTGTGCTGAAGATTCCCAGCACATGCTTTCCCTCCTGGCTCTTCGGCTCTGGCAGCAGACGGCAACCGTTCGTGCTCTACTCACTGTGCAGCTGGGCAGCCGAGAGCAAGCTCCGAAGAGGGTGCATTCAAATGGACCTTTAGGTATGAAAGCGAGGAGCGACAGCAATGATGGTGACACCGTTGCAAAGCTGACTGTGTGCTGAAGATGCCCAGCACATGCTTTCCCTCCTGGCTCTTCGGATCTGGGAGCAGAAGCCAGACGTTCGTGCACTAATCGTTCTGCCCCTGGGCAGCCGAGAAGAAGCTTCGGAGAGGTTGCACTCAAATGGCCTTTTAAGTATGAAACCGAGGAGCGACAGCAATGATGGTGACACCGTTGCAAAGCTGACTGTGTGCTGAAGATGCCCAGCACATGCTTTCCCTCCTGGCTCTTCGACTGTGGGAGCAGACGGCAACCCTAACCCTAACCCTAACCCTAACCCTAACCCAACGCTAACCCTAACCCTAACCCTAACCCTACCCCTAACCCTAACCCTAACCCTAAACCTAACCATAACCCTAACCCTATCCCTAACCACTAACCCTAACCCTAACCCTAACCCTAACCCTAACCCTAACCCCTAACCCTAACCCTAACCCTAACCCTAACCCTAACCCTAGGCTTTCACCAGCTTCCCCTCCTGGCTCTTCGATTGTGGGAGCAGACGGCAACTGTTCGTGCTCTACTCACTGTGCAGCTGGGCAGCTGAGAGCAAGCTCCGAAGAGGGTGCATTCAAATGGACCTTTAGGTATGAAAGCGAGGAGCGACAGCAATGATGGTGACACCGTTGCAAAGCTGACTGTGTGCTGAAGATGCGCAGCACATGCTTTCCCTCCCGGCTCTTCGAATCTGGGAGCAGAAGCCAGAAGTTCGTGCACTAATCATTCTGCCCCTGGACAGCCGAGAACAAGCTTCGGAGAGGTTGCACTCAAATGGACTTTTAAGTATGAAACCGAGGAGCGACAGCAATGATGGTGACACCGTTGCAAAGCTGACTGTGTGCTGAAGATGCCCAGCACATGCTTTCCGTCCTGGCTCTTCGGCTCTGGGAGCAGAAGCCAGACGTTCGTGCACTAATCATTCTGCCCCTGGACAGCCGAGAACAAGCTTCGGAGAGGTTGCACTCAAATGGACTTTTAAGTATGAAAGCGAGGAGCGACAGCAATGATGGTGACACCGTTGCAAAGCTGACTGTGTGCTGAAGATGCCCAGCACATGCTTTCCCTCCTGGCTCTTCGGCTCTGGGAGCAGAGGCCAGACGTTCATGCTCTAATCGCTGTGCTACTTGGCAGCTCAGAGCAAGCTCCGTAGAGGTTGCATTCGAGTGGACTTTTAGGTATGAAAGCGAGGAGCGACAGCAATGATGGTGACACCGTTGCAAAGCTAACTGTGTGCTGAAGATGCACAGCACATGCTTTCCCTCCTGGCTCTTCGACTGTGGGAGCAGACGGCAACCGTTCGTGCTCTACTCACTGTGCTGCTGGGCAGCCGAGAGCAAGCTCCGAAGAGGGTGCATTCAAATGGACCTTTAGGTATGAAAGCGAGGAGCGACAGCAATGATGGTGACACTGTTGCAAAGCTGACTGTGTGCTGAAGATGCCCAGCACATGCTTTCCCTCCTGGCTCTTCGACTGTGGGAGCAGACGACAACCGTTCGTGCTCTACTCACTGTGCTGCTGGGCAGCCGAGAGCAAGCTCCGAAGAGGGTGCATTGAAATGGACCTTTAGGTATGAAAGCGAGGAGCAACAGCAATGATGGTGACACTGTTGCAAATCTGACTGTGTGCTGAAGATGCCCAGCACATGCTTTCCCTCCTGGCTCCTCCACTGTGCTAGCAGACGGCAAACGTTTGTGCCCTACTCACTGTGCTGCTGGGCAGCCAAGAGCAAGCTCCGAAGAGGGTGCATTCAAATGGACCTTTAGGTATGAAAGCGAGGAGTGACAGCAATGATGGTGACACCGTTGCAAAGCTGACTGTGTGCTGAAGATGCCCAGCACATGCTTTCCCTCCCAGCTCTTCGAATCTTAGAGCAGAAGCCAGAAGTTCGTGCACTAATCGCTGTGCTACTGGGCAGCTGAGAAGCAGCTTTGGAGAGGTTGCATTCAAATGTACTTTTAGGTATGAAACAGAGGAGTGACAGCAATAATGGTGACAGCATTGCAAAGCTGACTGTGTGCTGAAGATGCCCAGCACATGCTTTCCCTCCTGGCTCTTCGACTGTGGGAGCAGACGGCAACCCTAACCCTAACCCTAACCCTAACCCTAACCCAACCCTAACCCTAACCCTAACCCTAACCCTACCCCTAACCCTAACCCTAACCCTAAACCTAACCATAACCCTAACCCTATCCCTAACCCCTAACCCTAACCCTAACCCTAACCCTAACCCCTAACCCTAACCCCTAACCCTAACCCTAACCCTAACCCTAACCCTAACCCTAAACCTAAGCTTTCACCAGCTTTCCCTCCTGGCTCTTCGATTGTGGGAGCAGACGGCAACTGTTCGTGCTCTACTCACTGTGCAGCTGGGCAGCTGAGAGCAAGCTCCGAAGAGGGTGCATTCAAATGGACCTTTAGGTATGAAAGCGAGGAACGACAGCAATGATGGTGACACCGTTGCAAAGCTGACTGTGTGCTGAAGATGCCCAGCACATGCTTTCCCTCCCGGCTCTTCGAATCTGGGAGCAGAAGCCAGAAGTTCGTGCACTAATCATTCTGCCCCTGGACAGCCGAGAACAAGCTTCGGAGAGGTTGCACTCAAATGGACTTTTAAGTATGAAACCGAGGAGTGACAGCAATGATGGTGACACCGTTGCAAAGCTGACTGTGTGCTGAAGATGCCCAGCACATGCTTTCCCTCCTGGCTCTTCGGCTCTGGGAGCAGAGGCCAGACGTTCGTGCTCTAATCGCTGTGCTACTTGGCAGCTCAGAGCAAGCTCCGTAGAGGTTGCATTCGAGTGGACTTTTAAGTATGAAACCGAGGAGCGACAGCAATGATGGTGACACCGTTGCAAAGCTAACTGTGTGCTGAAGATGCCCAGCACATGCTTTCCCTCCTGGCTCTTCGACTGTGGGAGCAGACGGCTACCGTGCTCTACTCACTGTGCTGCTGGGCAGCCGAGAGCAAGCTCCGAAGAGGGTGCATTCAAATGGACCTTTAGGTATGAAAGCGAGGAGCGACAGCAATGATGGTGACACTGTTGCAAAGCTGACTGTGTGCTGAAGATGCCCAGCACATGCTTTCCCTCCTGGCTCTTCGGCTCTGAGAGCAGAGGCCAGACGTTCGTGCTCTACTGACTGTGCTGCTGGGCAGCCAAGAGCAACGAGCAGAGAAGTTGGATTCAAATGAACATCTCGGTATGAAAGTGAGGAGCGACAGCAATGATGGAGGCACTGTTGCAAAGCTGACTGTGTGCAGAAGATTCAGAGCACCAGCTTTCCCTCCTGGCTCTTCGATTGTGGGAGCAGACGGCAACTGTTCGTGCTCTACTCACTGTGCTGCTGGGCAGCCGAGAGCAAGCTCCGAAGAGGGTGCATTCAAATGGACCTTTAGGTATGACACCGAGGAGCGACAGCAATGATGGTGACACCGTTGCAAAGCTGACTGTGTGCTGAAGATGTCCAGCACATGTTTTCCATCCTGGCTCTTCGGCTCTAAGAGCAGAGGCCAGACGTTCAAGCACTAATCACTTTGCCCCTGGGCAGCCGAGAACAAGCTTTGGAGACGTTCCATTCAAATGGACTTTTACATATGAAACCGAGGAGCGACAGCAATGATGGTGACACCGTTGCAAAGCTGACTGTGTGCTGAAGATGCCCAGCACATGCTTTCCCTCTGGGCTCTTCGGCTCTGGGAGCAGAGGCCAGACGTTCAAGCTCTACTGACTGTGCTGCTGGGCAGCCAAGAGCAACGAGCAGAGAAGTTGGATTCAAATGAACTTCTAGGTATGAAAGTGAGGAGCGACAGCAATGATGGACGCAGTGGGTCAAAGCTGACTGTGTGCAGAAGATTCAGAGCACCAGCTTTCCGTCCTGGCTCTTCGACTGTGGGAGCAGACGGCAACTGTTCGTGCTCTACTCACTGTGCAGCTGGGCAGCCGAGAGCAAGCTCCGAAGAGGGTGCATTCAAATGGACCTTTAGGTATGACACCGAGGAGCAACAGCAATGATGGTGACACCGTTGCAAAGCTGACTGTGTGCTGAAGATTCCCAGCACATGCTTTCCCTCCTGGCTCTTCGGCTCTGGCAGCAGACGGCAACCGTTCGTGCTCTACTCACTGTGCAGCTGGGCAGCCGAGAGCAAGCTCCGAAGAGGGTGCATTCAAATGGACCTTTAGGTATGAAAGCGAGGAGCGACAGCAATGATGGTGACACCGTTGCAAAGCTGACTGTGTGCTGAAGATGCCCAGCACATGCTTTCCCTCCTGGCTCTTCGGATCTGGGAGCAGAAGCCAGACGTTCGTGCACTAATCGTTCTGCCCCTGGGCAGCCGAGAAGAAGCTTCGGAGAGGTTGCACTCAAATGGCCTTTTAAGTATGAAACCGAGGAGCGACAGCAATGATGGTGACACCGTTGCAAAGCTGACTGTGTGCTGAAGATGCCCAGCACATGCTTTCCCTCCTGGCTCTTCGACTGTGGGAGCAGACGGCAACCCTAACCCTAACCCTAACCCTAACCCTAACCCAACGCTAACCCTAACCCTAACCCTAACCCTACCCCTAACCCTAACCCTAACCCTAAACCTAACCATAACCCTAACCCTATCCCTAACCACTAACCCTAACCCTAACCCTAACCCTAACCCTAACCCTAACCCCTAACCCTAACCCTAACCCTAACCCTAACCCTAACCCTAGGCTTTCACCAGCTTCCCCTCCTGGCTCTTCGATTGTGGGAGCAGACGGCAACTGTTCGTGCTCTACTCACTGTGCAGCTGGGCAGCTGAGAGCAAGCTCCGAAGAGGGTGCATTCAAATGGACCTTTAGGTATGAAAGCGAGGAGCGACAGCAATGATGGTGACACCGTTGCAAAGCTGACTGTGTGCTGAAGATGCGCAGCACATGCTTTCCCTCCCGGCTCTTCGAATCTGGGAGCAGAAGCCAGAAGTTCGTGCACTAATCATTCTGCCCCTGGACAGCCGAGAACAAGCTTCGGAGAGGTTGCACTCAAATGGACTTTTAAGTATGAAAGCGAGGATCGACAGCAATGATGGTGACACCGTTGCAAAGCTGACTGTGTGCTGAAGATGCCCAGCACATGCTTTCCCTCCTGGCTCTTCGGCTCTGGGAGCAGAGGCCAGACGTTCATGCTCTAATCGCTGTGCTACTTGGCAGCTCAGAGCAAGCTCCGTAGAGGTTGCATTCGAGTGGACTTTTAGGTATGAAAGCGAGGAGCGACAGCAATGATGGTGACACCGTTGCAAAGCTAACTGTGTGCTGAAGATGCACAGCACATGCTTTCCCTCCTGGCTCTTCGACTGTGGGAGCAGACGGCAACCGTTCGTGCTCTACTCACTGTGCTGCTGGGCAGCCGAGAGCAAGCTCCGAAGAGGGTGCATTCAAATGGACCTTTAGGTATGAAAGCGAGGAGCGACAGCAATGATGGTGACACTGTTGCAAAGCTGACTGTGTGCTGAAGATGCCCAGCACATGCTTTCCCTCCTGGCTCTTCGACTGTGGGAGCAGACGACAACCGTTCGTGCTCTACTCACTGTGCTGCTGGGCAGCCGAGAGCAAGCTCCGAAGAGGGTGCATTGAAATGGACCTTTAGGTATGAAAGCGAGGAGCAACAGCAATGATGGTGACACTGTTGCAAATCTGACTGTGTGCTGAAGATGCCCAGCACATGCTTTCCCTCCTGGCTCCTCCACTGTGCTAGCAGACGGCAAACGTTTGTGCTCTACTCACTGTGCTGCTGGGCAGCTAAGAGCAAGCTCCGAAGAGGGTGCATTCAAATGGACCTTTAGGTATGAAAGCGAGGAGCGACAGCAATGATGGTGACACCGTTGCAAAGCTGACTGTGTGCTGAAGATGCCCAGCACATGCTTTCCCTCCCAGCTCTTCGAATCTTAGAGCAGAAGCCAGAAGTTCGTGCACTAATCGCTGTGCTACTGGGCAGCTGAGAAGCAGCTTTGGAGAGGTTGCATTCAAATGTACTTTTAGGTATGAAACAGAGGAGTGACAGCAATAATGGTGACAGCATTGCAAAGCTGACTGTGTGCTGAAGATGCCCAGCACATGCTTTCCCTCCTGGCTCTTCGACTGTGGGAGCAGACGGCAACCCTAACCCTAACCCTAACCCTAACCCTAACCCAACCCTAACCCTAACCCTAACCCTAACCCTACCCCTAACCCTAACCCTAACCCTAAACCTAACCATAACCCTAACCCTATCCCTAACCCCTAACCCTAACCCTAACCCTAACCCTAACCCCTAACCCTAACCCCTAACCCTAACCCTAACCCTAACCCTAACCCTAACCCTAAACCTAAGCTTTCACCAGCTTTCCCTCCTGGCTCTTCGATTGTGGGAGCAGACGGCAACTGTTCGTGCTCTACTCACTGTGCAGCTGGGCAGCTGAGAGCAAGCTCCGAAGAGGGTGCATTCAAATGGACCTTTAGGTATGAAAGCGAGGAACGACAGCAATGATGGTGACACCGTTGCAAAGCTGACTGTGTGCTGAAGATGCCCAGCACATGCTTTCCCTCCCGGCTCTTCGAATCTGGGAGCAGAAGCCAGAAGTTCGTGCACTAATCATTCTGCCCCTGGACAGCCGAGAACAAGCTTCGGAGAGGTTGCACTCAAATGGACTTTTAAGTATGAAACCGAGGAGTGACAGCAATGATGGTGACACCGTTGCAAAGCTAACTGTGTGCTGAAGATGCCCAGCACATGCTTTCCCTCCTGGCTCTTCGACTGTGGGAGCAGACGGCTACCGTGCTCTACTCACTGTGCTGCTGGGCAGCCGAGAGCAAGCTCCGAAGAGGGTGCATTGAAATGGACCTTTAGGTATGAAAGCGAGGAGCGACAGCAATGATGGTGACACTGTTGCAAAGCTGACTGTGTGCTGAAGATGCCCAGCACATGCTTTCCCTCCTGGCTCTTCGGCTCTGAGAGCAGAGGCCAGACGTTCGTGCTCTACTGACTGTGCTGCTGGGCAGCCAAGAGCAACGAGCAGAGAAGTTGGATTCAAATGAACATCTCGGTATGAAAGTGAGGAGCGACAGCAATGATGGAGGCACTGTTGCAAAGCTGACTGTGTGCAGAAGATTCAGAGCACCAGCTTTCCCTCCTGGCTCTTCGATTGTGGGAGCAGACGGCAACTGTTCGTGCTCTACTCACTGTGCTGCTGGGCAGCCGAGAGCAAGCTCCGAAGAGGGTGCATTGAAATGGACCTTTAGGTATGACACCGAGGAGCGACAGCAATGATGGTGACACCGTTGCAAAGCTGACTGTGTGCTGAAGATGTCCAGCACATGTTTTCCATCCTGGCTCTTCGGCTCTAAGAGCAGAGGCCAGACGTTCAAGCACTAATCACTTTGCCCCTGGGCAGCCGAGAACAAGCTTTGGAGACGTTCCATTCAAATGGACTTTTACATATGAAACCGAGGAGCGACAGCAATGATGGTGACACCGTTGCAAAGCTGACTGTGTGCTGAAGATGCCCAGCACATGCTTTCCCTCTGGGCTCTTCGGCTCTGGGAGCAGAGGCCAGACGTTCAAGCTCTACTGACTGTGCTGCTGGGCAGCCAAGAGCAACGAGCAGAGAAGTTGGATTCAAATGAACTTCTAGGTATGAAAGTGAGGAGCGACAGCAATGATGGACGCAGTGGGTCAAAGCTGACTGTGTGCAGAAGATTCAGAGCACCAGCTTTCCGTCCTGGCTCTTCGACTGTGGGAGCAGACGGCAACTGTTCGTGCTCTACTCACTGTGCAGCTGGGCAGCCGAGAGCAAGCTCCGAAGAGGGTGCATTCAAATGGACCTTTAGGTATGACACCGAGGAGCAACAGCAATGATGGTGACACCGTTGCAAAGCTGACTGTGTGCTGAAGATTCCCAGCACATGCTTTCCCTCCTGGCTCTTCGGCTCTGGCAGCAGACGGCAACCGTTCGTGCTCTACTCACTGTGCAGCTGGGCAGCCGAGAGCAAGCTCCGAAGAGGGTGCATTCAAATGGACCTTTAGGTATGAAAGCGAGGAGCGACAGCAATGATGGTGACACCGTTGCAAAGCTGACTGTGTGCTGAAGATGCCCAGCACATGCTTTCCCTCCTGGCTCTTCGGATCTGGGAGCAGAAGCCAGACGTTCGTGCACTAATCGTTCTGCCCCTGGGCAGCCGAGAAGAAGCTTCGGAGAGGTTGCACTCAAATGGCCTTTTAAGTATGAAACCGAGGAGCGACAGCAATGATGGTGACACCGTTGCAAAGCTGACTGTGTGCTGAAGATGCCCAGCACATGCTTTCCCTCCTGGCTCTTCGACTGTGGGAGCAGACGGCAACCCTAACCCTAACCCTAACCCTAACCCTAACCCAACGCTAACCCTAACCCTAACCCTAACCCTACCCCTAACCCTAACCCTAACCCTAAACCTAACCATAACCCTAACCCTATCCCTAACCACTAACCCTAACCCTAACCCTAACCCTAACCCTAACCCTAACCCCTAACCCTAACCCTAACCCTAACCCTAACCCTAACCCTAGGCTTTCACCAGCTTCCCCTCCTGGCTCTTCGATTGTGGGAGCAGACGGCAACTGTTCGTGCTCTACTCACTGTGCAGCTGGGCAGCTGAGAGCAAGCTCCGAAGAGGGTGCATTCAAATGGACCTTTAGGTATGAAAGCGAGGAGCGACAGCAATGATGGTGACACCGTTGCAAAGCTGACTGTGTGCTGAAGATGCGCAGCACATGCTTTCCCTCCCGGCTCTTCGAATCTGGGAGCAGAAGCCAGAAGTTCGTGCACTAATCATTCTGCCCCTGGACAGCCGAGAACAAGCTTCGGAGAGGTTGCACTCAAATGGACTTTTAAGTATGAAACCGAGGAGCGACAGCAATGATGGTGACACCGTTGCAAAGCTGACTGTGTGCTGAAGATGCCCAGCACATGCTTTCCGTACTGGCTCTTCGGCTCTGGGAGCAGAAGCCAGACGTTCGTGCACTAATCATTCTGCCCCTGGACAGCCGAGAACAAGCTTCGGAGAGGTTGCACTCAAATGGACTTTTAAGTATGAAAGCGAGGAGCGACAGCAATGATGGTGACACCGTTGCAAAGCTGACTGTGTGCTGAAGATGCCCAGCACATGCTTTCCCTCCTGGCTCTTCGGCTCTGGGAGCAGAGGCCAGACGTTCATGCTCTAATCGCTGTGCTACTTGGCAGCTCAGAGCAAGCTCCGTAGAGGTTGCATTCGAGTGGACTTTTAGGTATGAAAGCGAGGAGCGACAGCAATGATGGTGACACCGTTGCAAAGCTAACTGTGTGCTGAAGATGCACAGCACATGCTTTCCCTCCTGGCTCTTCGACTGTGGGAGCAGACGGCAACCGTTCGTGCTCTACTCACTGTGCTGCTGGGCAGCCGAGAGCAAGCTCCGAAGAGGGTGCATTCAAATGGACCTTTAGGTATGAAAGCGAGGAGCGACAGCAATGATGGTGACACTGTTGCAAAGCTGACTGTGTGCTGAAGATGCCCAGCACATGCTTTCCCTCCTGGCTCTTCGACTGTGGGAGCAGACGACAACCGTTCGTGCTCTACTCACTGTGCTGCTGGGCAGCCGAGAGCAAGCTCCGAAGAGGGTGCATTGAAATGGACCTTTAGGTATGAAAGCGAGGAGCAACAGCAATGATGGTGACACTGTTGCAAATCTGACTGTGTGCTGAAGATGCCCAGCACATGCTTTCCCTCCTGGCTCCTCCACTGTGCTAGCAGACGGCAAACGTTTGTGCTCTACTCACTGTGCTGCTGGGCAGCCAAGAGCAAGCTCCGAAGAGGGTGCATTCAAATGGACCTTTAGGTATGAAAGCGAGGAGCGACAGCAATGATGGTGACACCGTTGCAAAGCTGACTGTGTGCTGAAGATGCCCAGCACATGCTTTCCCTCCCAGCTCTTCGAATCTTAGAGCAGAAGCCAGAAGTTCGTGCACTAATCGCTGTGCTACTGGGCAGCTGAGAAGCAGCTTTGGAGAGGTTGCATTCAAATGTACTTTTAGGTATGAAACAGAGGAGTGACAGCAATAATGGTGACAGCATTGCAAAGCTGACTGTGTGCTGAAGATGCCCAGCACATGCTTTCCCTCCTGGCTCTTCGACTGTGGGAGCAGACGGCAACCCTAACCCTAACCCTAACCCTAACCCTAACCCAACCCTAACCCTAACCCTAACCCTAACCCTACCCCTAACCCTAACCCTAACCCTAAACCTAACCATAACCCTAACCCTATCCCTAACCCCTAACCCTAACCCTAACCCTAACCCTAACCCCTAACCCTAACCCCTAACCCTAACCCTAACCCTAACCCTAACCCTAACCCTAAACCTAAGCTTTCACCAGCTTTCCCTCCTGGCTCTTCGATTGTGGGAGCAGACGGCAACTGTTCGTGCTCTACTCACTGTGCAGCTGGGCAGCTGAGAGCAAGCTCCGAAGAGGGTGCATTCAAATGGACCTTTAGGTATGAAAGCGAGGAACGACAGCAATGATGGTGACACCGTTGCAAAGCTGACTGTGTGCTGAAGATGCCCAGCACATGCTTTCCCTCCCGGCTCTTCGAATCTGGGAGCAGAAGCCAGAAGTTCGTGCACTAATCATTCTGCCCCTGGACAGCCGAGAACAAGCTTCGGAGAGGTTGCACTCAAATGGACTTTTAAGTATGAAACCGAGGAGTGACAGCAATGATGGTGACACCGTTGCAAAGCTGACTGTGTGCTGAAGATGCCCAGCACATGCTTTCCCTCCTGGCTCTTCGGCTCTGGGAGCAGAGGCCAGACGTTCGTGCTCT